>NC_056741.1:883780709-883798209 GCF_019279795.1 Protopterus annectens
ACACACACACACACACACAAATGTGACAGACTGAAGTGACAAACAGCATTTAAAGCTGTGCTTTAATGTGAGATGTATTTTGCTTCTGGTCACTGCCTGGCATAGCAAAGTTTGTTACTGCTTTCAAAGCTGTAAAACACTTTTACTCTCTTTTCTACTTAACTGGCAATATACTGGGGCAGCTTAAACACCCCATGTACTGCAAAGAATTATGTCTAGGTCTTGTTTGTTATGTGTTCTTGAAATGGATTCTAAGATTCACTTCTTGAGCTTTGCTCTCAGGCAGAATTTCTTGAATTAAAATTTTCAAACACATAAACCAGTTATTATTGTTGACCCAGTCAAAATCATCTGGTAATTTATCATTACACAATCAATCCACAATACTAAGCAATGTGAATTTGGACACATTTACTTACCTTACAGTACTGATATATGAAACTTACACATACAGCAGAGAAAACATGTATTTATTAATAACATAGCTAGTAAATGCTTTCATTGTATCTTAGTGCTTATATGCTCCATTACAGAAGTGGGGTGTTTAGTTTTTGAGGTTTTTACATGTAATAAGATATACTGCTGCTAAGAAGTTCATGCAATAATTCAATTGATTCTTGAGCTCTTCAGACCAATTATTAAATAAATAAATAAATACATACATAAACGAAAGAACCAAAGTGCCCAAATGTATACACGAATGGAAACCAAGAAAGCAACAGCAGCCAATGTCCCTCAGCCTCGAACCCAAGGACCCCGAACCTCGAACCCCCTGAACCAAACACATGTGTGTATTCTCAATAAACTGTGTTTGAGGCTGAATCTACGTGTGTCCTTTACATTGGGTTCGAGGCTGAGGGACATTGGCTGCTGTTGCTTTTTTGGTTTCCATTTGTAAATACATACATACATACATACATACATGCATACATACATACATGCATGCATACATACATACATAAACTCTTAGTGTAAGTAAAGTTATTATATGGGACTCTGTTATTCCGTGTCTGTGCCTGATATATTTTTTGTTTGAATTGATTTTGCCTTTAAGGTGTATCCTGTGGTGAGTCTAGTGGATCACCAGGTGACTTTCCTGATTATTTTTTATATATTGGTTGAAACCAGAGACCTTGTAGAAAAGCCACCTAGGCACAGGATGGACATGCATACACACAGAAGACACTGCTCCTAGAAAAGGAGCCAGAGAACTAACTGCTGAACTGCAATCAAATCTGTGAAGATTGTCAAATTGTCCTAATATGTTTGTTGGGTATATGACTGACACACGATGAGTATTTAAGAATTTTATTTATTTCATTTATTTATTTTATTTATTTATTTGCAGTTTGTTTACTAGGATAGTCCATTGGGCCACAAATGGCCCGTTTTCAATGGAGTCCTGGGGAGAAAAGCTCCAGAAGGTTGGTTACATAATACAAAGTTGGAACAAATTTAAAGTACACATTAAAAACACATTTGTCACACATTGAAAACATAATTATGTATAAATACAGTAAATAAGAAAAAATAAGTGGGAAGAAAATATTTACAAAGTTTCATCAAAGATTGTCACTTAGAACAAACATCTGGATTAATAGTGGGTAGTATTTGTTATAACAGAGTAACAAAAGTAACAAAAAAATGCCAGTTTAACTCGCTCTAGTGTTTCAAGTGTTATAGAAGTAAGACAGGCATTAATGGGTCTACAGGTGAGTTCGAAGATTATGAAGAAAGTGTAGTAGATATTAGGTAGGGTGGGAGCATGAGCATATCCATTGTAAGGTTAGGTATGAGTGAAGTGAGGTTTTGAACATGGAGAGTCTGTTTGTAGTGCGGATGGAGGCTGGAAGAGAGTTCCAGAGGCGTGCTAGTGAGAAGGAGATCAGTTGATTTCCAGCTGGACGTGAGGGTTTGTGCAGTTTGATTAAGTTGTGAGAATTTGATCTTAAGAGTCTGTCAGGTTTATGCGTTTCAAAGGTATTTGCTAGGGAGGGACAGAGAGATCGGTTGTGGATCAGTTTACGAGCTTGGATAAGTTGGGTGTGACTGAGGAAGTTGGGTAGCTCAAGCCAGACTACTTGATGAAGGGTAAGGCAATGGTGAGATGAGGCTCTGTGACCTGTGGCAAATTTGGTTATTTTATTGTAGCAAGATGAGAGTTTTGCTTTAAGGGAGGATTACAGGTTGGTAAGGATAGTTGCACTATATACTAGAGATGGGATCAGGTAAGTATTAGCTAGTGTGACTCTAGTAGAGGGAGAGATGAAATGACTATGCCAGTAGAGCATACCTAGCTTTTTATGGGTTTTGTTGATATTGGTTGAAGATGCTTGTCAGATTTCAGTTGGTCATCTATGATTATTCGTAATAGTTTTGCATCAGAGACATTTCTAGGGAAGTATTGCTTTTGATGGTAATTGTAAAGGATTGTTTATCTAGGAGAGTTTTTAGAGGGGTACAATAGCATAAGTTTCTTTTTTTATAGCATTCAGGGCCAGATTGTTATCAAGCATCCACTGTTCAGTAGAGGAGAAAGCTGCTTGTGTAAGGTAGTTAAGAGTGGTAATAGAGGGGGAAGAACAGATTATAGTAGAATCATCAGCATATTGAATGAGGGTGGAGTTTGGGATGGCATGGTGAAAATCATTTATGAATATATTAAATAATACAGGACCTAGAATAGAACCCTGGGTATGCCTGTGGATGTATTGAGGAAGGGAGAGGAAGCCTTGCTCCATTTGACTGCTTGCTGCCTCTGGGTGAGATAGCTTGAGAACCACTGGGCAGTGGAAGGGGACAAGTTTAGTTTAATGAGTTTAGTAAGGAGCAGGTTGTGGGAAATGGTGTCAAATGCCTTAGAGAGGTCTAGGATGAGAGTGGATACGAAGTTGCCAGAATCACGGGCTTTATTTATTGATTCAAGGAAGGAGAGGAGGGCAGTAGAGGTACTATGGCCAGGATGAAAACCATGTTGTGTTGGTGTTAGAAATTGGTTATTAATGAGATAGGGTAAGAGTTGCTGATGGACACACTTTTCGATCAGTTTAGAAATAGGGGACAGGATTGCGATAGGGTGAAAGTTAGTTATGTCATAGATATTGCCGCCATTATGGAAAGGGATAATGAAGGCTTTCTTCCATAGTTGGGGGACTTGGCCTTCTAAGATAAAACGATTAATTATTATGTTGATGGGGAGGGCTATTGCTTCAGAAGCTACTTTTAAGAAATAGGAGGGGATTTCGTCAGGGGCATTTGAGCTGGGTTTTAATTTTAGGAGAATTTTTTTATAGTTGATCTGGAGATGGGATTGATAGAGAAAGTCACTTTCAATTTTAGGGCACAGCTGAAGTGTTTCACTAAAAGTAAAGGCAGAGTTTGTGTTTTGGCTGATAGAACTAAAATTGATAGAGTATAGCTCTGTCTAAAGGAGCACCATTTGTTGTGTGCATAGTCATTTCACCCATTTTGCCCAAGAATAAATTCTTATTTTATGTATCCATTTTATAAAGACACTTCTTTACTCATATAATCACTTGTATGTTGGGCCAGAAAAAGATAAGTAAAGACAGGGACATGGCCATGACATAAAAGAACATGCCCGTGAGATAAAAATTCTGAGTTACATATTGTTGTCATTTACTGACTCATCTAATATGGGTGCCTCATCAGATATTGCTGTGGTATAGTCATATTCCATACTAAATAGTGAAACATATTTCAAATAATTTTAGATAGAGGTTAAAATACAGCAGATGCGTTTATTACACTGACATTTCTTTCTTTAAAGATCATATTCTGCAGTTTGTTGGTATAAATGATATTGAATTACTGTGAACTTTATCCATATTAAAAATTCCTGATTCAGTTTTATACCATTCTGCAAAAATGAGTTTTATATATCTTAAACAATGACATGGCGGAGTTTTATATATCTTAAAC
Organism: Protopterus annectens; assembly: GCF_019279795.1. Classification (NCBI taxonomy): domain Eukaryota; kingdom Metazoa; phylum Chordata; order Ceratodontiformes; family Protopteridae; genus Protopterus; species Protopterus annectens. The sequence continues at coordinate 883,784,652 of NC_056741.1, forward strand.
ATTGATATGAAGATGGATTTTAGAGTCAAGTGTATGCATAATATATGCTAATTGGAAGACGTTATAAATCAGAATTACATTATGCAATTCAAGGACAGCAGAATTTAAAATGTGTTACTGAAATTAGTAATAAAAATTAAAGCAAGCTTTTTGGGGGATAACAAATAAGAAAGGAAAAAAAAAACTTTTGTCTGAGGAAAGAACCCAAGACCTCCCTCATTATGTGAGTTTGTCACTGTAACTAGATTAAAAAGAAGTCTCAGGGCCATTACTACCCAGTCTCTCCCTTAGCAGTCATTCAGCAGGAAAACACCCTAATGGTGATTTTTAACACATGCAAGCATCACATGCAGTAAAAAGCATTCATGCAGCATAGCATTAACACATCAGCAGGAAAGGAAAACATCAATCTTTGTCTGGGGATTGAATTCAGGGCCTGCTGCACTTATAAGGTGAAACTCCATAAAATGAAATCTGAAGAATATGCCTACATTGATTAAAATATTCCATTTTGTTGTCATGGCACTGTGGCACACAAGAATTTGCTGCCAGAGGACCAACATGGAATCTCAGAGTGGAGAGTAACCTGGTCTCTCCTAAGAGCAGTTTTTCTACTTTAAATTAGAAACCAAAACAATGGTGATTTTAACATGCATGCATTCAAGTATGGTACAAACATTTAATCTAACATTTGTGAGGGGATATTGAGAAATGCTTAGCATTATGAAAAACATTTGCAGGTGTTTTACTCTCTTTGTTTCATGAAAATGTGGCTAAAGGGGAGAGTTACACAGCTAAAATAACGTGTCTCATGTCTTAAGTACAAATTTTTTTTTTTTTTTTGTGGCTTTTTTAAACTAGATATTAAACAGCATTGCAGCAGGGTGAGAAGACAAAGCAAAATGATTTGCAATATTATACAAATCAATATGGCAGTCATGGTGAGCTAGAGAAAAAACTGTGCCACCATAATAGCCTGAAGGTCTTTATAAAATATCCTATTCCTAGAGTAAGAATAATAAAAGTTCTAGGAGCACCACAAGTGTGAAGGTAAATATACATACAATATAATATTGATAGGCTTCTTTAGGAGAAGTAGCAATTACCATGTTATTAGGACAGCACATTAGCTATGGTAACTTAGCAATGCAACTTTAAGATAAGCAGAGCTAAATCTAGTTACTCTGAAATATTTTAAACATTAACATCTAAAGCAAGGATTTATTTGCACAACATTTGCCTTATCTGTAATGCATTGATTCAAACTGAATTAATCATGTTATCAGTTCATTAAAAGCTCTGTAGTAGCATTGTTCTTTAAAGCATAAGTGCACCATTAGTCACTACATTCCAATAAAAGGCATTTTATAAGAGATTACTGATCACAGTATATTTACTGATAAAACTTCACATTTAAGGAATAACAGCTAGACTAGATCAAAACTGTGTGAAGTGCAGGATTCCCATTCAATTATATTGCAAAAAGGAAGTGCTGAACTGACACATGCTGTACAGCTAAGCTTTCAAACTCTATTACAGTCTACTTTATGTTACTAATTACTTCTAATGGGTGTGAAAACATACAATGACTGACACAAACCTGTGTAAATGTGTCACCAACAAGTAAATAAAACAAGGAATGAGACCTGCTAGCATATCACCTATCTTAGCTAGTACCAAACTCTCAGTCCATATACTAGCATCTCTTGATTGGAAAACAAAATACATCCAACTGACATTTCTTGCAATGTGATTTAAACTTTAAACCCAGCATAAAAAGCACTTATTCACAAGGACATGTAGAAGATAACGCATTCTAACCCTAAAGTGGATTGCTTGCTTTTTCAGTTGTTAAATTGTGGCATAAATCAAAGAAAGTAATCTGCAAAGCAATGCAAAAGGGTATATCAAAATCATGGCTCATTTATCTGTCTGTATGTGCGGGGGTTTTAATAGCATTTAAGTTCACATGAATGATAGCTTGTACTTTATATTTGTGCTTTATATTTCAAAAGATATAACTGAATGGAGTTGTCTCGTGTTATGATTCAATTAAATACTGAGGAAATTAGTTATGAAAAATGATGAAGATATTACACTGCTCTAAAGAAACAGTTATGGAATTATAAACCAGGTACAGTTAGGTAACACTAAAAAGTGAAATATTTATGTTACAAACTATCATTGTCTACTTAAATGCCATGCTTAAAAAGGAAATGTTCAAGCAAGGCTGTTTATCAGTTAATGACCATAGCTCAGCTTTATGATTAGTAATTATTTATTGTATTCTATTTTTGTCAATAGTCATTGTCTCCTGATGAGAACTATCCAGCAATAATTATGAAATTTTAAGCAATGCAGAAAATTCAACAACATGTTAAATAACATTTTTTTGGAAACCTTGTAGCTTATTTTGCTTTGTTCCTATCATTAATTTCTAAGTATTTAGAACTTATTAAAGTATAATGATCATTTTCTAAGGTACATGTTAACTAACAGACCTTTGGAGTAGGATATAACCTCCCTATCATACACAATGCCAAATTATATATACAGTTTTTGAAGCAAAAATGGATATTGCTTTTGCAATTTATTTTGTTGGTAAGAATGGCTTCCTAATTTTTTTTCTGAGCTAAAATTTCCTGCCATGCCAAAACAACAGACGGATCCCACAATGCCTCATTACCAATACTAATGTATAAACTACTGTTTTTCCATGTTAAATGCAACAGAAGTAGTTTCTTTCTTTCTAGAATGGCAAGTTTTCAGCTAGTTCTTGAAAATGGAGCACCTCATTTTGAAATTTAACACATCATGATACAGTAGTGAAACCACAATGTAAATAAGATGCAGCTCCTCTAAAGAAGTAAGTTATATTTAATTACCCATAATACTTTGCATTTGTATGTAACTCTTTGCTCGGTACCTACCATGATACCATTGTGTGGATGTTGTTATAGAGAAAAAATGAGTAAACAGTGAAACTAAAAAGGTAAGCAGCACCCTTATAGTCTTTATTTTTTGCAAAATCATTTACAACTTTATTATGAGGGGTACAACAGGAAAAGATATTCACTGTAAAACAAAGATGCTTCTAAACATGACTGATACACTTTAAATATGTAAACATGATCATCAACTCTGTAGCAGACAGGATAATAAGTGAGAAAGGGATGGTAGTATAAAAAAACAAAAAAGATTGCTTAGAGTAGCAATAAAGAATTTAATGTTACATATTAATCCCTCATAGCCCTTCTGTTGTATGGCAAAGCTCCATATCTCAAACATTCAAGAATATGCCTACAGTTATTAGATTATCTCAATGTGTTGTCCTTGCCCTATGGCACTGAGGAATACCACCATGACTGTGCCCTAGGTGGCTTGTGTTCGGCTAGCAGCATGGGAACTGTAGAGACAAGGGGACCAAGCACGGCAGGACTGGAGTGATTTGTTGATATCAGTTTGGTCATTGGTGGGTGGTGCAATTGCAGAATGAAGAGCCTGGCAAACTCGATGCTGTAAGTGGTGTGCTGTTTGGTCAAGAAGTTGTGCATGTGGAGGCACCTCCTGATGGCAGCTATAACAGAGCTTGTAAGGCTGCTGCAAGGGTGGGGTAGGACATAATGAAAAAAATGCTCCTTAGCAGCAATGTAATGGTGCATCAGAGTCCTTGTTCTCCTCTTTGTTCCCAGATGTGACTCAGATACAGTCCAGGTGCAGCTAAGGTGAGCATGTTAGATCTAGTGAGCAAGAAGCAGCATAATAATTGTTAAAGAGAAGCTGTAGTCTGTTGCTTCTCTGTTTCTCTAGCATACTCTACAACCTTTAGCGCTGACATGCTGTCCTCATATCCCTTGCTTCCTCACAGTGCTGTCATCTATGAGCTCAATGGGCAGTCATGATCTTAGAGGTGTTCAGTTCTATAAAGCAGGTTAAAAATGGCTTGGTAAATGGCAGTGTGGTGCTCAGAGTTGCTTACTCTGAATGGTAACACCAGCATGAAATGCTTTTTGAAATATTTTAATTGACATGTCTTGGCTCTCTGATCACAGTTTTCATTAGATGAACACTCCATGTAGTCATCATCAACGAACAGATCATGACAGATTTGTCTATTCTAACTATGGGAGGGAGATGAAAAGTCCATTTGTAGACTAGTTATCATTTTTACAGTGCAGCTGTAAGCTTATAAAGAAAGTTACAGTTTTTGTGGAACAACCCAAAGAAGGGAGAGGAGGGCAGAATATATATATATATATATATATATATATATATATATATATATATATATATATATTTATATATATATATATATCTAGATATATATGTACATATATATATATTTGTCTGGGTGTGTGTGGGTGTGTCTGTGTGTGTGTATGTGTGTATATACATATATATATATATATATATATATATGTATATATATATATATATATATATATATATATATATATATATATATATATATATATGTATGTATATGTATATATGGGAAAGGGAAATACATATTAATTGGCATCGTTTGTTATTTTAATAGTTTAACTTTGTTCTCTCTCAATATAATTTACTCTAGAACACTATTATAATAATCTTGCTTATGACACTTGAAAAGGCATATCTGAAATGTCAAATGAAAGTTTTAATTAGGCTGCCAATGCTTTGTGAGTAGAGTTTTGCTTCTCTGTAGTGTCCTGCCTTCAAATATGCAGTTGTGAGAAATGTTTAGAGTTTGGCTGGTTGCGTTTGTTGTTTTAACTGTCAGCTGACACATCTTCTTTTGCATACGAGTGGTGTTTGCTTTTTGCTATTTGTAGGGGTTTGTGTGTTTGGTGAGGATACAGTTTGAATTTTTGGGTACTCTTCATGTCTAGTGTTGCTGATGGTGATTTGTTGAATGGATGGGGCATTTTCATGGATATTGTGAGACCATTGGGGGGATTTTGGATCCTAGCTGAAGCTGAATAGTGCAATATGTTGCTTTTGGGGCTTTTGCTTCATTCTGCTGCTCGTTTCCTTCTTTTTTTTGTGTTTGCTCTCCTATGGTGTTTGGCCTACCTGCTTGATATGCTCATGGATAACAAAATTCTTCAACTAAGCCTATTTACTTTTTTAAATCTTCCTGCTGAGCGCATGAGACTTGTTAGATCATTACAAATCCTTCTCAAAACAGCGTGAAGTAAAGCACCTTACAAGAACACTGATCTTGCATAAAACGCTCTACCAACAATATCATCATTTAGGTCAAAGGTTATGTCTTCAGCGTGAGAATTGGTAACATGCTGAATTTAAGTGTAAAATACAAAAATTATACATGCTTATGGAAATTTATCATGGTTCTAAGACCTGGAATAAATTCTTTGTTAGGTAAGCTATCATTAAGAATGTACAAACTTTTTATTCTGATTGAAAGATATTTATTAACACACTAAAAGACAGTCCCTGGGATTCAATAAACTCTATGCAGGAGTGAACCGTGTCCGTACAGCCCTAACAGCAGTGCCCCTTGCATATTCATGAAGGCGCACTACTGATAAGGGCTGTATGGACACGAACAGTGAAAGAGTGCAGGGGGCGTGTTCTAGAACTGCTTGCACAGTTAACATGCCCCCTGCACTCAGAAAGTGCAGTACGGCACTTTCTAAAACTAATGCGGCATAATATTAGAGAATTTCTCTAATATTATGCTAGTATTTCTGTGTCTGTGGACAGTGGAAAGAATTAAATGGGTATTTCAATGTCTGTGGACACTGAAATACATACAGGAGCAGGAAAGCAATGCAGGGTGTGTGTGACAGGTTTTGTGACACACTCCCTGCATTGTAAAAGTGCCATACAACACCTTGCAACCTGCTAAAGCAGGAAATGTGGACAAAGGGACAAATAAGGAGGGGACAAATCCCTAAAAATACGGACACTTCTTAAATATTGCTCTCACAAACTTAGAATGTTGATAGCAAACAGGTTATGCATTAGCATGAATTTCTGAAGGATAGATGTCTGAAAGTCAAATGTATGCCATTATTTCCTGACTGTAGTCTATGTGTACAAAGGCACAAATAATGGGGGTACAAAGCTGTAGAAATAGGGACACTTCATAAATATTGCTCTTACAAGCTTAGAAAGTTGATATCAAACAGCTTATACGTTAGCATGAATTTCCAAAGGATAGAAGTCAGAAAGCACATAGAGGAATGTCATGTAAAGTAAATCATATACACCTACTAAATGAAGTCATTATTCTGATAGTTTTTTAAAATGAAAAGTGAGCAATGGTCAGCAATGCTCAGCCATGCTTACCGGGTTAAAGCATTGCTTAGACATGATTGCTAAGCAGCAGGTAGCTCAGCTAAGCAGATTTGAGCACTGTTAAGCAGTGCTCAGCAAGTACCCCTTTAAGCACTGTTCAACTCAGCTTAGCGGATTTGTGCACTGCTAAATTGTGCTCACCATTTTCAAAATGGCCCATTGAGAGCAAAGGGTGGGAATATGGCCTTATTTAAACCATGCAGACAGGAATACAGCCATAACCTGTCTAGTTTGATCTCTGCAGGAACATGTCTGGTGTTGGAAAAGGAGCTCACTTTTGGGCGCAGCCCTGGAGCATTCAGGACTCCAGGGTTATGGCTGGACTTCTTATAGAAAACCATGATGACAGAGTGCTGCAGGGCCAGTACCAGTGCTCACAATACAAAGCAGAGGCCTGGGACTGTCTCGCACATGATCTCACCAGTACTACTGGCATCCCTCGGACCAGTGAGTAGGTACGGCACCACTATGCTGACCTAAAGTGGAGGAAGGGGGTGCTCTTGTCCCAGTGGATCCAAGATGCATGGGCATGGAATACTCCAGTAGTGAGCAAGTATCACTATCAAATAGTTTGTATCAAATACTAGCTTGAGAATGTGACAGACAGGTATGCATAATGTTTGTTTTTCTCCCCTACAGCTAGAGAGGGCTATGAATGTAGAAGACCATGCCAACAGACTGCTGAGGCTACGCCGACAGGCTGGTGAGTACAAATTTATTTTTCAGTATATTGTTCAAATAGCTAAGAAAGAGTACATTGCTTATTGCTAGTAGGTATACTGTTATTGTGTGAACTGAATAAATAAAAAAGTTTGACCGACTAATATTGATGTGCAATAAAAATTCCTACAAAAAATGTTGTGTTTATTCTGGTATGTTGTTGTAGGTATATAGAATGTATACAGATTATTCACAGCAAATATGGCTGTGACAGCATACATTAACTGAGGTTGTCCTGTGAACCAGATATAACTAAAATGTGAAATATATACTGCACTAAGCTCTGAACCCTGAATAGTAATGTGTAAAGTTTCAAAGTGTGTTCCATCCAGCATTGTCTTGTGTTAACCTTTGCTTTCCAGACTGTAGTAGTCCAAAGCATTAATGCACAGTACAATGACTATCTGTCATGCATGCATCACAGGGTACAGGTTCAGACTGACTAACCAAGAGACTATTAGGCAGAAATGAGTGAACCAAGATACAGCAGTTCTTCAGTAGCTCAGAGTGATGAAAAATAGCTTAGTTGTTAATTTTTCACACCCAGACATGGTTCAAATCCAGGGTGTGGTACTAAGATGTGTGCATATATACACACAAGGAATCAGGAATAAATGTAAAAACAGTCAGGTAGTGTTAACAGATATTTTCTCCACAGGTTGTACAGGTAAGTAAATGTTGGTAGTAGCTGTATGAAGGGTATACTAATAAATTGTGTACAACTGTTCAACTATCCCACCACATCCCTGCAAATGACAGCAGGATAGGTACATACAACATGCACTCTTCCTGATACATGTCTCTCAAGTGTCACGCTGCCACAGTTAGTGGTCACTGCTGCCAATAACCCTGGACATAGATAGGAAACCAGTTGAAGTATGCCAGTAGCACACTCACATAACAGTACTTTAGGGTACTCCTCCTGTGCCAGATATGTAACCCTGACAAGTGTGAATCCCCTCTAGGCATGTACCCAGAATTGTCACAGTTTGCCCCATACCATTCCAGGCTGACAGTTTAATAGGTATGTTTGTGCTACAGAAGCTATGGGCCATAGGCAGATGTAATGTGAGGGCAGAACCATAGAGTATTGAGCAATACTGTTGTGGAAAATAGAAGCATAAACAGTTGTTAATGGACTTTTTGTCTCCTCCCCCTCTGGATCAATACAATAATTCATATACTATGGGTATGTTTTAGTCCAAACCTAATACTGGGACTTGTGTTCTATTATTGTTCATATATTTTATTGGTTGCATGTTAAGATACCTTGTTCAAATACATTGTTGGTGGCCTGTTGCCATGAATGTTACTGGCATGCTGTTAGGATGCATACTGTTGTTCCATCTATGCATGTGTTTGTTTTGCTATGCAACTGTTTCAAATCTGTTTTATGGGGTTAATTGGAACACCCATGCATGCTGTTATAACTAATCTGGAAATGTCCATAAAACATGTAACCAGTATCCACAAACCAAGAACACAATAAATACAGGTTCCCAATGGTCAATAAAGGCTCAAAATTTGAAAGTATGATACTTCAGTCTTTAGCGTACCAACACTTTATTCAATGCTTTCATCTGAACAGACTTCATCAGAAAACTAAAACACATGATGTACTAAAACCACTCCTTGTATACCTCCTTTAATACAAACAATAAAACAATTAACTGATTAGTTAAAATCTTAAAAACACAGTGCTCTTAAATCACTTTCTTACCCTCAATTTTCTATATTTTAAAAAACATTTGATGTTTATAGATTCATTTATCCGGGGTGGTTTATCTGCCTCTAATTTTAACTGCCATAATGTTTCATTTTGTTCAAGATAATTTTTGAAGTCACCACCCCTTTGATCTAACCTTCCAATTTCTCATATAGAAAATATTTTTTTTTATATTTTGTGCACTCCAAAAAATGTTTAAATAAAGTGTTTTTGAGTCCTTTGTTCTGATATTGTACATGTGTTCCCTGATATGTTCCATGAAGGTACGTTTTGTCATTCCTACATAAAAAGCATTACATCCACTGCATGTACTGATATAAACCACCCTCTGCTTTTACAAAATGAATAACCTTGGACTTTAAAAGTTTCAGTAATATGACTCAACATCATATATGGCCCTACTGAAATGTACCTAAAAAAATTGCACTGCCCACATTTGTACATACCATGTGCTTCACCAGTATGTATAGTTCCCACTGGACTTTTACTATTATCTTTCTGTAATAAGCATTTTATGTTGAAGGAATTATGGTAAACAATACTGGGTTTTTCTCCTATTACTCCCATCAAATCACAACTTCCTTCCAAAATTTTCCAGTTACGTTGCATGATGTATTTAATTAAACTGCTATCACATGTCATGTCCAGTGTACATACTGTAACTGAATTTCCAATATTACATAACTTTTTTTCTTCCTTTGAGTATTGTATGAAAAGGGTACCCTTAAAATTGAGGGATACAATCCAGATCTTTTTGCCAAAATCACTTTACTTAAACTGTCTAAATACTTCTTATCATACCCTCTATTCACAAATAAATTGGTTATTAAATCAAATTCCCTTTTAACTTGTTCCTCACTAGTGATCATATGGCTTGACCAAATGTATTATCCCTTTTGTAAAAGTCTCTTTTCTGTGTATCCCACTATTGAATTGTCTTGATACACTATCCCATGTTAAGCTGACATCCAAAAAAATTGACCACATGGCCAACCTCCCCCTTCACCAACTTAATGAATGTTGTTTTTTCATTCAGTCTAGAGACCAACAAATCCACCTCCCTTTCAGTCCCTTCTAAGATAAAAAAAACAGGTTGTCCACAAATTTCATATAATAATGTATTAAAAATTCTTGTTGTAACTCTCGTAGTATCATGCTGTCCCACCATGCCAAAACTATATTAGCATATGATGGAGCTGCTAATGACCTCATGACTACCCATTTTTTTTGTTTAGAATATTCCCCATTGACTATAAAGTAATTGTTATTTAACAATTCTTCTATCATACTACACACAAAGTTGATTTCTTGATTAGTTAACTTTTTCACTGACAAAAAAGTTGTGACAGCTTCAACCCCCTTCCTCATGGGGAATGCAAGTGTATAATGAAATTGCATACAACATGGCAATGACATGTTTGTTGTTATCAAACTCAAAATCCTGGGAAAAATTGCTAATCTTATTCAGGAAATCCCATGAATCCTTTAAATATGTGGGTAGCCCTTGTACTATAGGGTTTAAAAAGGAATCTACCACTAAAGCCATCTCTTCTGTGATGGAATTTGGTGCAGATACTATGGGTCTGAAAGGAGGATTCGATTTGTTCTTATGAATTTGGGGGAAACCAAAAAGTACCCCCACTGTTGGGTTTTCAATTAAACAGAAATTGTACATATCAAAATCCATCTCTTCATTCATTAAGGCTTCATATAAAAAGGTATGAATGCTTCTATAGCTGTTGAAAATGTCCACTACTGTCACTTTTTGATATTCATTTTTCAACAATTCAAACATACTGTTTTTAAATTGTTCATTCATCATCATTATTATATTTCCCCCTTTGTCAGTTTTCATGAACCATAAATCCTTATTGCCCTTCAGTTCATACAAGGCCTTCCTTTCTTCCCTAGTTAAATTATCATACCATTTTTTGTTTTGACCCAATTCATTTTTTAAGTAATTTAAACAGACTTTTTCAAATAAAGTTATCGTATGATGCAACATTGGACTAAACCAAGATGGTTTTACAAATCTGTTTTCACTTTTCTCAAGGTGTTTTAACAAATATTCTTAATTTATTTTACGAGTAGACTTCTTAATGTCCAAAACAGTCATAGAAAAGTCCACTTTTCTTGTAGGTACAAAATTAAGGCCATAACCCAAAACATTATACTGTTTGTTAGTTAAAACAGTGTCACTTAAGTTAATGATACTGAAATCTTGGCAGTTAGGACTTACAGTTCATCTGTTGACTAGTCCAAGCTTGACTACTCCCTCGGTTTTATCGTTCTGCTGTTCATTAAAAAAGGTTTTGGTCTGGCTCCACTTCCATTTTTCAATGGATTTGTATTAGAAGCATTGGAGGCATTATTTTCCTATTCCACTAACCTTTCCGCTTCTCCTTCTCTTCTCCTGAGTTACCGCCTCTTAGTGAGGAAGCATTATTTGTAACTTTGGTTCTAAAAAAAAAATTTGTCATCACAGCCATGCTTTTTTGGTGAAAAGGCTTGTTCTTCACAGTACTAGCCCAAGTCTTTTTAAAGGTGGTTTTAAAATTGTTTACCTGATGTACCGATATTTTTTTATCTTTGTTGTTACTACTGGAGTCAAAAAACTCAAACGCTGTGTTGTTTTCATAAACTGTCACATCTCTCAACAGCTTATTGTGTTTACGTGAAATCACCTCATTCTCATGTTTTTGGTATTTCTTTTAACATTTGATCGTACATTGCTTCACATTTGAACTCAGTAGATAAGGAAGAAACATCCTTATCTATTACTAAGATTTCTTCTTTTAGCAAATCCATTTTTCTTTTATTATTATCCATCAAAAGTTGTAACAACTTTAGCCCAGCATCATTAATCTCATTGAAAAATGGATCAGTTGCTGTAACTCCGTTGGGGCATTTGAAAAACCTCAGCCTCTTCGGTACAATCATTAGCTCAATACATCTCTCAAAATATCTGTTTTCAAGATAAAGAGACCTATATTTTTTCAGCAACTTGCACATTTGTTACAATATTCCTCTGTCCTAATTTTTGCAACTCTATAATCAGCTTCACCAAAAGGGTCATGCCTATTACTAAGTATAGAGTGAATGTCATTGCAATGAATATGACCCTGTGTGCTTTCACCAATTATCTTAGCTACTACAGCTGATGTACAGGTTGACATATCAATTACAGTGGCCCTCTCTTCATCTGAACTACCACGTGCCTCATCTTCTCCAACCTTTGTAGTCATCAGAACCCTTAAAGTCTATTGGACGTCAGTCAGAGAGGCCAGTAAAATGCGTAATAAGCTGGTATCACTCACTGATGGTGTATGATGCACAGATAAATCCAACAATGGATCCATTGCCTCGGCCATCTGGTTCACGTAATAGAATCACCAAATAACCAAACAATATGTAACCAGTATCCACAAACCAACAACACAAAAAATACAGATTCCCAATGGTCAATAAAGGCTCAAAATTCGAAAGTACGATACTTGAATCTTTAGTGTACCAACACTTTATTCAACACTTTCATCTGAACAGACTTCATCAGAAAACTAAAACACATGATGTACTAAAACCACTCCTTATATACCTCCTTTAATACAAACAATAAAACAATTAACTGATTAGTTAAAACCTTAAAAACACAGTGCTCTTAAATCACTTTCTTACCTTCAATTTTCTATATTTCAAAAAACATTTAATGTTTATAGATTCATTTATTCTGGGTGGTTTATCTGCCTCTAATTTTATCTGCCATAATGTTTCTTTTTGTTCAAGATATTTTTTGAAGTCACCACCCCTTTGATCTAACTTTCCAATTTCTAATATAGAAAATAAAATTTTTTATATATTTTTTACACTCCAAAGAATGTTTAAATAAAGTGTTTTTGAGTCCTTTGCTCTAATACTATACATGTATTCCCTGATACATTCCATGAGGGTACATGTTGTCATTCCGACATAAAACACATTACATCCACTGCATATACTGATATAAACCACCCCTCTGCTTTTACAAGATGAATAACCTGGGACTTTAAAAGTTTCATTAATATGACTTAACATTATATATGGTCCTGGGAATTATCCCAGGTTTCTGAGTTTGATAACAACAAACATATCATTGATGCGCTGGATGTAGTTTCGGTGTACACTTGTATTCCCCATGAAGACGGAGTTGAAGCTGTTAGACCTTTTTGTCAGTAAAAAAGTTATTAACTAATCAAGAAATCAACATTTTGTGTAGTACAACAGAAAAATTGTTAAATAATAATTATTTAATATTCAATGGGGAATATTATAAACAAAAAAAAGGGGTCACTGGCAGCTCCATCATATCCTAATATAGTTATGGCATGGTGGGAAAGCATGATATTATGAGAGTTACAACAGGAATTTTTAATACATTATTATATGAGATTTGTGGCTGACCTGTTTTTTTTATCTTAGAAGGAACTGAAAGGGAGTTAGATTTGTTGGTCTCTGGATTGAATGAAAAAAACAAAGTTCATTAAGTTGGTGAAGGGGGAGGTTTGCCACACGGTCGATTTTTTGGATGTCAGCTTAACATGGGATAGTGTATCAAAACAATTCATTAGTGAGATACATAGAAAAGAGACTTTTACAAATGGATATTTACATTACAGAAGAAACCATCCTTCACATGTTAAGAAAAACGTACCCAAGGGAAAAATACATTTGGGTAAGCTGTATGACCACCAGTGAGGAACAGGTTAAAAGAGAATTTGATTTAATAACAAATTTATTTGTGAATAGAGGGTATGATTAGAAGTATTT